>NC_090777.1:29707500-29717500 GCF_040054535.1 Antennarius striatus | reverse complement strand
AACGGTGGGGTCAATAAAAAAAATTTTTTCTTGACCGGCGGGTCAATAAAAATGATTTTTTTTTGTTGACCGGCGGGTCAAAGAAAATTATTTTTTTGTTGCCTGGTGGGTCAATAATTTTTTTATTTTGGTGACCGGCGGGTCAATCATTTTTTATTCTTTTTTGACCGGCGGGTCAATAAATTTATTATTTTTGTTGACCGGCGGGTCAAAGAAAATTATTTTCTTGTTGAATGGTAAGGTCAATAAAAGCATTTGTTGACCGGTGGATCATAAGTTTTTTTTTGTTGATCGGCTTGTCATCAAATTTTTTTTTTTTGTTGACCGGCGGGTCAAACAAAATTATTTTCTTGTTGCCTGGCGGGTAAATAAATTTCTTATTTTTTTGACCGGCAGGTCAAAGAAAATTACATTCTTGTTCAACGGTGGGGTCAATAAATTTTTTTTTTTTGTTGACCGGCGGGTCAATACATTTCTTTTATCATGTTGCCGTCGGGTCAACAAAATGTCTTATTTTTGTTGACCGGTGGGTCAAAGAAAATTATTTTCTTGTTTAACGGTGGGGTAAATAAAAAAAAATTTTGTCAACCGGTGGGTAAAAAATTTTTTTATTTTGTTGACCGGCGGGTCAATAAAATTTTTTTTTTTGTTTACTGGTGGGTCAATAATTCTTTTATTTTGGTGACCGGCGGGTCAATAAATTTTTTTTTTTTGTTTACTGGTGGGTCAATAATTCTTTTATTTTGGTGACCGGCAGGTCAATAAATTTTATTTTTTTGTTGAACGGTGGGGTCAATAAAAAATTTTTTTGTCAACCGGTGGGTCAAAAATTTTTTGTTGTTGTTAACTGGCGGGGACCCCCCCGGTCAATAAAAATATTTTTTTTGTTGATCTGCTGGTCAGTAGTTGTCTTATTTTGTTGACCGGCAGGTCAAGGAAAATTATGTTTTTGTTGACCGGCGGGTCAATAAATTTTTAATTTTTTGTTGACCGGCGGGTCAGCATATTTTTTTATGTGTTGACTGGTGGGTCAATAAATTTCTTTTATTTTGGTGACTGGCAGGTCAATAAAAGTTTTTTTTTTTTTGTTGATCGGCGGGTCAATAAAATTTATTGTTTTTGTTGACCGGCGGGTCAAAGAAAATTATTTTTTTGTTGACCGGCGGGTCAATAAAAGTTTTTTGTTTTGTCAACCGGTGGGCAATAATTTTTTTGTTTCTTGACGGGCGGGTCAATAAAATTTATTTTTTATCCGACCGATTGGTCAATAATTTTTATTTTTTGTTTACCGGCGTGTCAAGTAATATTATTATTTTTGTCGATCGGCGGGTCAGTAATTTTTTTTATTTTTGGTGACCGGCGGGTCAATCTAAATACTTTTTTTTGTCGATCGGCTGGTCAGTAATTTTCTTATTTTTGTTGACCGGCAGGTCAAAGAAAATTATTCTTTTGTTGACCAGCGGGTCAATAAATGTTTAATTTTTTTTGACCGGGGGGGTCAATAAATTTTTTTTTGGTTGACTGGTGGGTCAATAAATTTCTTTTAGTTTGTCGACCAGTGGGTCAATAAAATTCTTATTTTTGTTGAATGGTGGGTCAAAGAAAATTATGTTTTTGTCAGCCAGTGGGTAATAATTTTTTTATTTTTGTTGACCGTCGGGTCAATAAATTTTCTTTTTTTTTTTGTTGATCAGTTGGTCAATAAATTTCTTATTTTTGTTGACCAGCGGATCAATAAAACTTTTTTTTTGTCGACTGGTGTCGACAAAAAAGATCATTAAAAAGGGCTAAAAATCACTTTAAAAAACAAAATGAAAAAAATGTCTAAAAATAAAATAGAATTAAAAAAAATTGCTAAAAACGGCCAGAAAAAATGGCTAAAAAAATTTAATACAATTAAAAAAAGATAGCTATAAACGTCTGGATAATAGTTGAAACTGACTACCAGCATCGTTTTAACCCGGTCCATTCTGTTTGTTTCAAAACCATCGTCCACATGAAAACGCGTAACTGGCGTTTTCAAAAACCCTCAAAAGGTTTTTGTCCTGGATATGCGTTGTTGTGTAGATGATAGGCCTAACCATATAAAAATATAGTGATTTTATTACAACAATATCTTTGTGGTATGATTTTTTTTTTGAAAACCAATATATAATCGAGAACAACTTACACTGAGGTTTACCTGTATATATATATAAGCAGTTAAAATGAACCCAACTTGTAACAGATGATATATAAAATCATGTTGGATAATAAACAATATTTCACCTTCAGCCGTTATTCAGATTTAAACATAATCTTTACTGTTATTTTCTACCTGTGTTTTCTTTCGTTGATAATAATTCCATCCTTGGATTAGAAGTTGTTTTTTTACTGCAAAATCTTTAAAAGTACTAAAACTTCTTCTTTGTGGCTTCCAGTTCAGAAACTGCATGATCACCACCGTGTGCTGTGGAAAAAACCCATTTGGTGACGACGAGGCCGCCACCACCGTCTCCAGAACCCAGACCTCATCCCTCTCATCCAGCCAGGTGTCCCCTGCTTGACCTGTCCCCGCACACCTCAGGACCCACCACTGCCAAGCGCTTTGTTTTATTGGCCAATTTTCTTGACTTACCTTTGGTGGGTGTGACACACTCCAACCCAGCAGGAGAGGTTTCAATTCATCTAATCGCATCTAGTGTTCAGCTGCTTCAGCCCCACATCCAGAGCCATTTATTCCTGTGACGACCCAACTGAACCCGCTCCAAAACCCCCGACACCTGAAAACCTCACCCAGAAAACCACATAGCATGATTTCAAGTAATTGCTGCAGCTACATAGTAAAACAAAAGGCGCTTTAAACCATCCATGTCACGTGTATGTCGGTGATGAATACAGATAGATAGTTCAGATTAGTTTTTGAGGCGTCGTTTTGGGGTCCTCTTTAGTGTTTGTGTTGACAAATCTGAGGTTTTGGTTTTCTTGTGACATCGACTGAGACACGAAAAGAGCCTCTTGTGAGCACGAATGCGTGTGAACGCGTGTGAGGCTTTTGTTTGAATGCATTACACAATATAGTGTAATTTAAAGTTAGATCATTTTGTTTGTCACGTAAAGGTTAGAATCTGTTGGGGGGGTGTTCCGTGTTCCTTCAATAAAAACAAAGCTGAAAGTCTGCCTCGCATTTCCTGGATTTACTCCCTAACGAGAACCTTTACGAGCATTTTTGAAAAGTTCCAGATGGTTGTACGTGTGTTTTTGTATTTTGGTTACACGCCAGGATCTTAAAAGATTTTTTCTTTGTTATATATTCCCATTAGGAGGAGAAACATTCTGAGACTTCAAACAGCAAACATCGTCAGGGCCAGACATGATAAAATCCTAAATAATGTCATTTATTTCACAAACTCTGACAAATCATTTGGCATCACAAATACAGTCTCTCCTCAGGTTATATTGACTTCACAATATTTTTCTCATAAATGTTAAATGTCCCTCTTTAAACCGGTCAGAACCTGACGTGATATTAATTTGCTTAAGCACACGCTAACCAACACGCCTACACCGATGCAGCTCTTCCCACTGAACTACACACATCTCATCTGATAGACTCTCACTCATTCACATCCTCCCCTCCACCCTGGGACGCGTTGGTCGACCCCCACCATGGGTGGGCGTCGGTCGGCCGTCTTCACCTGTCACACCTGAGGAAGAGATGGGCGGAGCTTATCGCGGTCCTTCCTACTCATCCTGACGAAGAGGCCACTTGAAAGCATTATAACACATCTATAAATATTGCTATGGACATTATAATACATAACAGTGCATCATTGGCTCATTCCCTTGAGAAAGGGGCTCAGTGCGTTCAGATCGCCACCAGGGCCGACTGGAGGTCCAGTAACTGTGAAGACATCCAGAAAAAAAACAAAAAAGCCTTAACCCCCCCCCCCCCAAGCTCCTCCCCCTTCCTGCTAAAGCTCAGCTGAGCCCGACCAGAATTCTGTCCACGCCACCGGAGAAGATTTGCTCGGCATTCCCATATCAGCAAAAATGTGCACCAGTTGAAAAGCAGGTTTAAGTCCGTGGCTCCGCCGCTTCTCACGCCCGTGGGAACGATGGTGACACTGGTGAACACGCAGCAGGGCGGCGCTCAGGCCTCGCTGCAGCACTCGTAGATGTTGTCCTCCACCAGGGCGATCACCTGCTCCAGCTTGTGGTGGAGCTGGGTGCGCCGGGCGGTGGGGTTGGACTCCAGGGCGCTCACCACCTGGGGGGGGGGGAGACGCAAGCGTGACGTTTATTCATGCATCCATCAGAGGAGAGGGAGGGAATGAAACACCTGCCTGGACGTGGGGCTATAGAGCGGGGGGAGGAAGCCGAGCGGCGGAGGAACAAGTGAAGTGCTTAAGCCCCCTTCTCCAGCCGGCACGCCTCCAACGCCACTACAGCTCTCTGCTCTCAACATATTTACAAAACCCACATCTGCTCTGTTATTCATGCCCAGTCGTTGTCACGGCGTCAGAGGGTTTATGGGCTGTTAGCCGCCGTGTGCCACCAGGCAGAGCGAGCCGAGCCCAGAGAGAGAATAGGCAATCAGGGGCCATTCAGAGTCTGAGCCCCCGGCCCACGTCAGTGTCGTGGCATGACAGAGGAAAAGCAGCTAAATGGTATTATCATGAGGGTGCTCCATTACGGCACAGTCATCACTGACTAAAGCTCTCTTGAGAGGAGTTACAGCGCTAAGCAAACATGGGGGAGGACAGCAGGAGCTCCAGGAAAGAGGAGGTGGTGGGGGCGACTGAGCCGTGTCGTGTCGGGGAAGGAAAACAGTCATCCAGAGCAGACTTTCAAAGACTTTAAGGTTGTTCAGAGCATGAGAGTGATCCCCCATCGCTCTGATATCCATCTGTGGAACTTAAAATGCAATAATACGCTGATGGATGTGCTGGGGCTGCAGGACGGGGCCGGTTTCAACAGGAGCGGGGTATGGCTTAAAAAATAAAATTAATATAAAAAAAGATGGTTAAAAACGCCTAAAAAATGCAAAAAAAAAATAGAATTAAAAAAAGATGTCTAAAAACATCTAAACAAATAACTAATAAAATAAAAATAAATAAAGATGGCTAAGAACGGCTAAAAATACAGTTAAAAAATAAAATGAAATAAAAAAGATGGCTAAAAACGGCTAGAAAACAGAGGAGGTGGTGGTGGGGGCGACTGAGCCGTGTCGTGTCGGGGAAGGAAAACAGTTCTCTAGAGCAGACTTTCAAAGACTTTAAGGTTGTTCAGAGCATGAGAGTGATCCCCCATCGCTCTGATATCCATCTGTGGAACTTAAAATGCAATAATGCGCTGATGGAAGTGCTGGGGCTGCGGGTTTAAACAGGAGCGGGGTATCGGGGGCAGAATCTGAGATAACAAGACAGGAGTGATGAGGGATCCTCTGCTCTCACCTGGTTTCTGTATCTCTTGGCGTATTTGTAGATTTCTGTCAAGGCCAGGTTGGTGTTGAACTCGTTTCTGTGTTTCTGTTGGGACGACAGGTGAACGTGAGATCGGAAGCAAAACGAGCCATCGAGGCGGAGGAATGGTGGAAACACACTCGACTCACTCGTGACTCCTCGGCCAGGTGGGCGTTCATCTCCTGCTCGCTGAGAGGCGCCATCTCCTGTATCTGCAGGTAGTAACACTGGACTCTCTTCTTGTACTCGGGGATCTCCTTGGCGTAGAGCAGCTTGTTGGTGGGGGAGTCCTGAGGAACACCATTCAAACGGTTTCAATCAGATTTTTGGGTTGGAAACGTTCAAAATTCACAGGAGACAAAATTCTGACAACAGGAAGCAGAGCTGAGGATGTAGAGGACGTGAGAAAACAGCTGAACCGCCACCGGGCTCCGTCGTAAATGCCCCCTTGGGGGTCATTCATTACCTAAACACTCACACGATGCTGCTGGGTGGGTTGAGTGGATGTTATTTATTGAAGACCCGATCTGAGCTCACGGTGAGACAATGAGGGCCGAGAACAGACGACACTCCGTTCTCCACGGTTCTCCTCAGCACCTCCACCCCCCCCCCACGGCGACCACAGCCTCTGATGCTCATTCAGACGGGAAGAATAGAAGCTGAGCTGAGAGGCTGTGGGTATGCTCTGGTTTTAGTGGTGAGCCCTATTGTGAGCCAGTGTGTGTGTGTGTGTGTGTGTGTGTGTGTGTGTGTGTGTGTGTGTGTGTGTGTGTGTGTGTGTGTGAGTGCGTGCGTGCGTGTGTGTGTGTGTGTGAAAGGACGGCGAAAGTAGGACAGGGAAAAAGTCGCGGGCAGCTCCGGCTTTCAGCATCAGTGAATGTGCTTACGGGGCACCTTAATATTTCTGTGTGTCATGAGTTATTAGTGTCAACAGTGTGTGTGTGTGTGTGTGTGTGTGTGTGTGTGTGTGTGTGTGTGTGTGTGTGTGTGTGTGTCGAAAGAGCTGCAGGAGTGGAGAGGCTGGGATCGTCTCCATCCCTGTGCACAAGGTCACTTCCTGCTGGCCGCCCATCTGTCCAGTAACCCCCCCGCGACCCCCGGCCTCCCACGTCTGCATCTTGCCAGATAACGGGGGGTTCGAGGGGAGGAAACAGCGGTCCCTCTCATCCCTGTGACGCTCCTGCTAATCCAGACTCCACATCCTTCATCCCCCCCCCAGAGGCGACCGTCACACAAACAAGAGACTGAATCCTCAAGGTAACGAAGAGAACCTGGACGCGTCCTCGATCCGAGACGAAGTAGTTCCTCCACAAGCAGATGAGAAGCAGTGAGAAGGTCACTGGAGAAATAGTCCCCACAAAGTCCAACAACATCTACATGTTTGAGAGAACTACGAGCGTTTTATTCTGTTCCAGGAAAACAGCTCTAATCCCTCTGAACTACAGGAATGTTGTTACCTGTGTAGGATTAGCTATATATAAGGTACATAAACAATGATATATATAAAGAATGAAAAGAAACACAAAAGTCTCCAGAACACACGAGTTACGTCTTTACTCCACCAACCAGAACCAGATCCGGTCTCACTGATGTCGTATCCATCCGCCAACACGTGGGAAAGAACGAGATCCAGTCTCACTGGTGTCGTATCCATCCGCCAACACGTGGGAAAGAACGAGATCCGGTCTCACTGGTGTCGTATCCATCCGCCAACACGTGGGAAAGAATGAGATCCGGTCTCACTGGTGTCGTATCCATCCGCCAACACGTGGTAAAGAACGAGATCCGGTCTCACTGGTGTCGTATCCATCCACCAACACGTGGTAAAGAACGAGATCCGGTCTCACTGATGTCGTATCCATCCACCAACACGTGGTAAAGAACGAGATGCGGTCTCACCGATGTCGTATCCATCCGCCAACACGTGGTAAAGAACGAGATGCGGTCTCACTGATGTCGTATCCATCCGCCAACACGTGGTAAAGAACGAGATCCGGTCTCACTGGTGTCGTATCCACCCGCCAACACGTGGTAAAGAACGAGATGCGGTCCCACTGAAGTCTTATCCACCCGCCAACATGTGGTAAAGAACGAGATGCGGTCTCACTGATGTCGTATCCATTCACCAACATGTAGTAAAGAATGAGATGCGGTCTCACTGATGTAGTATCCATCCGCCAACATGTGGTAAGGAACGAGATGCGGTCTCACTGATGTAGTATCCATACGTCAACATGTGGTAAAGAACGAGATGCGGTCTCACTGATGTAGTATCCTTCCACCAACTAGCAGTGGTTTCCTGAACTACGACTCGTATCTCAGATCTTTCTTGTCTACATGGAGCAGCTCGTATCTGGAGGCTCTACTTTACGTCCTTGCGCTCAAAGAATAGTCAGTGGCTCCTTGGAACTAAAATAGAGAATCTGATTGTGAAGCATAGAAGAATACGTTAATTCTCAAAGAAGTGAGGAGGGAGCTGTAGAAATAGTTCCATCTATCCATCACTGAAGTGACGCCCCGTGGAATTCATTTTTGTTTAAACTTGGATTTTTTGTCTCTTAAAAACTGCTTCAATATTTTAACAAAACTTTATTGACACATCTCTCAAGCATGGAAGAGGTTCTTTTTGTTGTTTGGGATCATTTCAAACGTGTTCTTTAAATTTATAAATCCTTCCTCAAAACAGTTTTTACATTTTTTTGTCAAATATGTAATTAACAAGGTTCAGATAAACTCCTTCCTGCCAGTCCGTCTTGGGGGGCCACCCTGCGGTGGGGATCCTGAGTGATTCCACGGCTTCCCCCTGTGGAGGAAGGAAGCTGAGCGTGTTCAAGGTCACGGTGTCAGAGGGATGAGACGGATTTGTGAGCGGTGAGGACATTGACATACGGGGAGAAAGACACACACACACACACACACACACACACACACACACACACACACACACACACACACACACACACACACACACACACACACACACACACACACACACACACACACACACACACACACACACACACACACACACACACACACACTTCAATCCCAGCACAAGAAGAGATCCCTGGAGCTCATGACCTTGGATCAGCAGACTGAAATAACACGAGAGGTAGATGGAGCCGGTCTGAAGGATAAACGCTCAAAAGGGGATGTGTGTGTGTGTGTGTGTGTGTGTGTGTATTAGACAGACACAGGTACCAATCAGACAAACAGATGGACACTTAACATAAAGATACATTTCATTTCATTTCATTTCATTTCATTTCATCAGGCACTTCATCAGAAATTGTGTAGAAGATAAACAAGTAGACCAAATACTAATGAAGGTTCATTTCCTGTTGAGAAGGTTCATCAGTAGAGGTGCTGCTGTACTGTACGTGGACAACGCGATGACTTGTATCTTAAAAAACTCGTATGTGGAGCAGCTCGTATCTCAGGTACTACTTTACGTAGTTATAATGTACAGCTAACAGCTACTTTAATCCTAGTTTTGCCTGTGAATAGGGGGGGGCGGTGCTGAACAATCTCACCTTGCCGAGCTGCAGGTCAGAGATGGAGCAGGCGTCGATGAAGGCCTGGGCGATGACGGACAGGCAGGCGTCCATGTGATCCGTCTTCTCGATGTCAAACACAAACTGAGGGTTCTTCAGAATGTTCACCCAGAAACGCAGAGGTAAGCTGCAGGGGGGGGGGGGAGTGTTTAACGGCTCACATTCACACCGAGAGGCGTGAACGTGAATCACACAGTTTAGTCATCAACCTGTTGGTCTTCCAGATGTGTAGGGTGTCGGGGTCCGTGATGCCCCGCTTGTCAGCCTGCTCTTCAAGGAAGTCAAAGAAATATTTGACAGCCAGAGGGGGGTGGTCCGGAGGGATGCTCAGGATCGCTTGAAAAAGGTCGTCCAAGAACTTCTGAAGAGTTCCCTGTGGAGGAAAAGGGAAAGAACAGCAGCTGAGGCGTACAGGGATATGATTTCATGGGGGGGGGATTCCCTGACAGCTCCTCTGGCTGTTCTGGGCCATAAACAGAAACACGTTAAAGCTGAAAACACATCGCGCTGCAGCCGAAGTCTCTCTGAGCGCTGAGGACGAGTCTCGGGGTTACCTTTGTGGACAGCAGGCGCGTCAGGTAGATCTCAGGCAGGACCTTCTTGCGGTGGCTCTGCCTGTGGGACTTCTTGGTCTCCATGAGTTCATCGTGAGGAAGAACCTGGAAGAGCACAAGTCCAACCATCACCAGCGTCTACATCACATGTGACGAACTCAAGGCCTGGGGGCCAAATGTGTCCCCCCAACATCATTTAAGTGGCCCACGAGAGCCTAAAAGGTCAGAGTGTCTAAAATAAATAGGACAAAAGTGTGCTTTGACCAAAACTACATTTCCCACAATGCAGTAGTTCAGCCCATTCTAACTCTGACTAAACGTAGTGAACAAAGTTAACGTCCTAACTTGTGTCTGATGTTATTTTTCTTTATTGATTGATAGTTTGATCCTTGATTGATGGAGTTCTGTGGGTTTAATAACCTGACAAATTAAAAGGATTTATGTTAGA
>NC_090777.1:29672500-29702500 GCF_040054535.1 Antennarius striatus | reverse complement strand
AAAACAAAGTACATCTGAGGACTGAGAGATGAGTGAGGAGCGTGTGAGGAACCCGACCTGAGGCTTGGCCTCCACGTTCTCACGCAGCAGCCACTCCTCGTTCAGGGTGTAGCGGGCCTTCCCCGTGATGGCGTCGATGGAGCCCTTGTTGATCTGCTGCTTGATCGCACAGAGCAGCAGGAAGAACGGCTCGCCCACGGTCTCCTGGAGGACGCCACGGAGAGGTCAGGGCGAGAACCGTTCGTTTAAATCAGGGGGGTCAAGCTCATTTTCACTGAGGGCCACATCAGCATCACAGCCAGATGTAACTAATCAATGTAACTAAATGTAACTACTCCTTAATGTAACTAATAAATGTAACTAAATGTAACTCAGTGTAATGTAACTAAATGTAACTACTCCTTAGTGTAACTAATAAATGTAACTAAATGTAACTCAGTGTAATGTAACTAAATGTAACTACTCCTTAATGTAACTAATAAATGTAACTAAATGTAACTCAGTGTAATGTAACTAAATGTAACTACTCCTTAATGTAACTAATAAATGTAACTAAATGTAACTCAGTGTAATGTAACTAAATGTAACTACTCCTTAATGTAACTAATAAATGTAACTAAATGTAACTCAGTGTAATGTAACTAAATGTAACTACTCCTTAATGTTAAATAACTGAATTTCTGACTGATTCTAGTTCCAAACATTACAGTTAGACAGAAAAAACATGTTTGTTTGTTTCTCTGTTCTAACATAAATCCTTTTCATTTGTCAGGTTATTAAACCCACAGAACTCCATCAATCAAGGATCAAACTATCAATCAATAAAGAAAAATAACATCAGACACAAGTTAGGACATTAACTTTGTTCACTACGTTTAGTCAGAGTTAAAATGGGCTGAACTACTGCATTGTGGGAAATGTAGTAGTTTTGGTCAAAGCACACTGACCTATTTGTTTTAGACACTCTGACCTTTTAGCCTCTTGCCACATAAACTGATGCGGAGGGCCAAATTTGGCCCCCGGTCCTTGAGTTTCACATACAAGCAAACCTTGGTTTTTGAATGCTTTAGACATCGAACAAATCGGAATTCCACCAAAAATATTTTGAATTTTTTTGTCTCAGAAGTCGAACAAAATTTGGAAGTCGAACGTGAAACAAACGCCTTTTTCTCGCCGCCAAGCGCGATAAAGGTGAGAAAAGTGGAGAGAAAACGTGACGGTAATGCGCTTTTTATTGTAGCTTACTGTATTCAATAATTTTTCACTTAATTTGCGTTCCATTGTCTATGGTACGAGTTAAAGTACTGTAAACGTCTGTTTCATGTTTCATTACTATACAATTTGATGTATAAATGACATTATGAAATAACATTATGTTGAAAAAAGGTCGTTTTCTAGCATCTTGGAACGGATTGAGACCAT
Source organism: Antennarius striatus (assembly GCF_040054535.1). Lineage (NCBI taxonomy): Eukaryota > Metazoa > Chordata > Actinopteri > Lophiiformes > Antennariidae > Antennarius > Antennarius striatus. Next base: position 29,701,078 of record NC_090777.1, on the reverse strand, counting down.
TTACATTATTTGTAATGGAAACATGTATTTGGAATTTGAGCAAATCGCTACTTGAACAGCCTTCAGGAACGAATCGTAGTTGGAAACCGAGGTTTGCCTGTATGTGGTTTAAATCAACCCCCCCTGGGGTAACTGTATTCGGGCGTCTGACCTTGAGGTAGCTGTACATGCAGATGGACATCCAGTTGGTCAGCATCTTCTCCACGACCGACTCCGTGCGGCGCAGCATCAGTTTGGGGTTCTTGGAGGCTGAAGCGTCGATCAGGTCCACCAGCAGATCCTTCATGATGCTGGTGTAGTACTCCAGTTTGCCGTGGAGGGCGATGGTGAGCAGAGACGCAAGGCTACATCTGAAGAGTGAGAAAAAAAAGATTATCTGAGGAGACAGATGAGTCAAAACACGCTCCTCACAGACTTGTCCTGTCAGTGTGTGGCCAGACATTTAAAAATAAATCCATTACACAAAGAACAACAAGCCTTGGTTCTCCACACAGCACCTGTGGCTGCAGCGCCGAATAAAGAACTGATCTAATGCAGGGAGTGTCAGGGTGAGGAGATCCAGAGGTGCAGGGGATTTCCCTAACAAAGCCCCTTTAATCCAGCACAGAGTCAGTGAGTGCTGACAGTGAGCTGGGACAGGGCTGTGGTCTGGCTCTGATTGTCCACAATGACTGGATCGTTTCTAAGACGTCCAAACAATCACATGAAATAACGACCGAGTCTTTACCAAGCTGGAGGAGTTACAGATCTGTTCCACACACAAAGCACAGATCCTAGCATGAGAAATAATTAAGACTAGCACTGAAATTATAGACGCCTTCTGTATACAGTAGAACCGTGAGAGACATACGAGTTCTTGGAGATACGAGTCGTAAGTCTGTTCATATTTTTGTTCAACATTTGAGCAAAATCTGAGATACGAGTCGGGCTTCACGACATCACCACGTGTTGGCGGATGGATACGACATCAGTGAGACCGCATCTCGTTCTTTACGACGTGTTGGCGGATGGATACGACATCAGTGAGACCGCATCTCGTTCTTTACCACGTGTTGGTGGATGGATACGACATCAGTGAGACCGCATCTCGTTCTTTACCACGTGTTGGTGGGTGGATACATCAGTGAGACCGCATCTCATTCTTTACGACGTGTTGGCGGATGGATACGACATCAGTGAGACCGCATCTCGTTCTTTACCACGTGTTGGTGGATGGATACATCAGTGAGACCGCATCTCGTTCTGGTTGGTGGAGTAAAGACGTAACTCGTGTGTTCTGGTGACTTTTGTGTTTCTTTTCATTCTTGGTCATTGTTTACACAAATTATACATAATTAATCATACACAGGTAAAGTCTGCGTGTCTATTGATGAATTATTTATTTTTTTCATAATTTAGGGAGTTTGGATTAAAATGACTTTAGTGATTCTAAATGGGGAGAATTTTTTTGAGTTAAGAGTTTATTCACATGACAGTTTAAACTCTGGAGGTCAGACTGTTCAGGTTAATGTACTTTAATTCCTCCGTTTAGAGGTTGGAAACACGGTCGATGAGGATGAGGATGCGTTTGGGTGGAGTTCCTTCCACACTGAACATCAGACGCGGCGTCGACGGGTTTACCTGTCCCTCACAGCGAAGTCCTTCTGCTGCTCCAGGGCGTGGACGAAGGTGATGAGGAAGTGCTTGTTGCTGAGCAGCGTGGAGAACAGCGTGATGCCCTCCTCCATGTTGGGCTTCGTGGAGTTGGTGGCCTGCAGACAGGAAGTGGGAGGAAACGCTTACGGATGGGCGTGGCTTCGCCGGAGGCGACTCACACACACCTGCCGCGCTCGCCCTCAACTGTCTCACCACCTCGTGTGTCAGGTGACCCATGGGGGGGGGGGCTTCATTTTTCTACACAACTCTGCTGCTTCACACACTTCCTCCTCTGATTATCTGTAAATGTGCAGCGTTGACTTAATGAGCGCGGTCTATGTACGGGTGCGACTGAGCCGCGGCGAGATGGAGTCTTCCCTCTGGACGGGGGCCATATGGTGCGCTTTACAGCCTGACAGAAGGAGAACAGGGGTGTCCATTAAGATAAATGCCCACCTATGAGATTTATTCGCTGTGACCTGGAAAACACTTTCTGGGAAGACGATGCGGATCTGAGGCACTTCATCACCGTTAGACAGCCCCCCCCCACCACCGCCCCCCGGCTGCCGACCCAAAACTAGCACCGCCATCGTTACGTTCTGCCTTCCTAATGTGAAAACACACGTGTGTGTGTGTGTGTGTGTGTGTGTGTGTGTGTGTGTGTGTGTGTGTGTGTGAACGCTGTTACTCTCATCTCTTTACACACAAAACAACTCGACGTGTGTTTGGCTGGAAAGCGAGTGGGAAGTGTGGGAAATGGGATTTTTTCTGACAAGCTGAACACTTTGTTGTGTCTAACTGAATAGCAGCCCTGAATGACGTGCATTAGTATACATACGAGTGTGTTTTACACCGATACGCGCCGTGCAAACATTAGAACGACACACAAAGGCAGAAAATGCACAATTTCCTTTATTCCTCATCAATAACAGGCTGACTGGGAAAGCTTAATAAGCTCCAGTGTGACCCAGTTGAGAGGCGAGGGAGTGACAAAAGAGCCGAATCAAGGAGCTCTGGCGGAGGAGAGAACAGCCTGACCTCACGCCGGAATGGATTAACCCCTCACCTGCCAGTCCTGCAGCAGAGGGTGTGTCTCCGGCAGCGCCCGAGGGCCCAGACCGTCGTTCTCGTAGGCAGGCTGGACCAGGCTCTTCTCGTAATCGGAACACATCTGCAACACACATCAACGCGCACACGCACACGCACACGCACACGCACACGCACACGCACACACACACAGCTGTAGTAAAATGTCAGCTGTAAATACAGGAAGATGGATAGACGAGGAAAAGAGAGCGAGTCGGCCTTGAGACGACATGAAACCAAAGAATTTGTCCGAGGGGCCCCTGGACGGGCCCCTACCGACCGTGAAAAGAGGACACGACTCTATGACACCAAACGTCATGAGCTTTAATGGCTTCAGAGACGAACCAGAGGCGCTTTGGACACAGTCTGTCATATCGGGACGGCTACATTTGGCTTCTATTCTGCGTGTGTGTGTGGGTCTAATCTGAGACAACCAGAGGGTCTTTGTGGAAAATCAGGAGCACAAAGGGTCACGAGTGGAGCGGTGATTTATGTTTCCCTCCACGAAGCTCACCAACTCACTACCATCACGTCAGAAAACAGCGTCCAACAAACTAGAGGCTGTTTTTTGCGCAACAACATGCATATTTGCAGAATGGCGAGGGCGTGTGAGCCCAGTGAGTTTTTATAATTCAGTTGGGGGAAATTTCACTTGTGTCAGTGCCTGCTATTGTTCTGTCTCCTTGAAAGTCCAAGCCTGTGGTTGGAAGACAACACCCACTGAGTTGTGTTTGTCTGTATTGGAAAAACACACAGCAACCAGGAAAACCACAATTTACATTCAGAAAATGCTTACCTATAGAGAAGACATGAAGCTTCCTGCTGCGGACTGAACTGAACTACAGTTTGTTAAACCTCTGCCGCGTCTCAAGGTTCCAAAGGGGATTTTATGTTTGTATTTACCTCATCCTGTATATTATAACCAGTGGGAGACATGACATGGGGCAAGAACGGGAGAAAAATATCGTAAAACCCCATTGAGAAAAATACTATTGTCATCCCGGCAGTGCAAATCAGATAACAGGAAAGAAGCGCTGCTCTCACCTTGGGAAAGAACGTGCGCGTGACAAATTGTTTGTACTCCAGGAAGGGGATGCCCTGGCTGCGATTCAGCTCTTTGGTCAGGTCTGTCATGTCCGTCTGCAGCTCTGCAAAGCCTGATGGGAAAAAAAAAACAAACTTTGTGAACCATCCTCCCTCTGGTCCCTGAAGAATTGGATTTTTGCTGATTTGTGTCAGAAATATGCTCATAAATTAATGCAATAACCATCAAGGGCTGTCATGAGATTTGTGAGAATGTGTAAGAAAAGTCAGATCAGACAGAGAAATGTATCATTAGATTCCCCATATCTAATGTCACGTCCTGGGGGGGCACTAAACATGCCAAACATCCATCTGCTGATCTCTCTTCTCCTCTCTTGATGCAGATTTTTTGCGCAGTCCAGCACGACATGCATGCACGTTTACACGACATGCATGCACGTTTACACGACATGCATGCACGTTTACACGACATGCATGCACGTTTACAGCAGTCAGTGCAGCCCAATCCGGTCCAAAGCGCCTCATCTGAAACACGTGTGTCGGTTGAGGTGAACACGCTACATGACTATTATCAGCTCATCCAGACAGTCGCTGGAATCTGCATGCTAATATCAGAGCCGTTTTATTGGCCGGCGCGTTCTGGGAGAGGATGAGAGGCTGGAGATTCTTTCATGGAGAACCTCCTCCTGGTGCGATGAGAGACGGATTTGGGTTACAATGCTTTTTTTTTTTTTTTTAGATTGTGTGTGTGTGTGTGTGTGTGTGTGTGTGTGTGTGTGTGTGTGTGTGTGTGTGTGTGTGTTTGTGTGTGTGTGTAGACAGGAGTGAAATACAAAACCTGAGGGATTTGGAGCATATTTTGTTCCTCCTCAGGTTATTTCTCCTCCTCGCTGTAAACCAGTCCGTTCACACCAGCGGCTCCTGATTGGACGCAGCAGCCTGGATGCTAAAAAACTCCCCACTTCCTCTCTTCTCGGCCCAAACGCTGTAACCTGGAATATGTCAATCTCCCCTCTGCCTTCACTCCCCTCTCCCTTTGCTTTTATCACATCCTTCATTTCAGCGGGACTATCTCTAGATTTGTGCACTCTCACCGTGAACTCAGCCACGTCTCCTCCTCCCACGCTCCGGCTCTTCCCAGACCCGCGGCCCTGACTCCCGCTCCTATCGCCTCCCCCCCTCGCCTTCTCCTTCTATATCCATCCCCTCCTATCTCCACACCATAAATCTGTGCACGCAGACATGCAGTGGCCTTCACACGGCTTCCCTCTAATGCGCTACACACACACACACACACACACACACACACACACACACACACACACACACACACACACACACACACAAATGCAAAGGCCCTGTTCCCGCTGTGTAAACACACTAAAGGGGATGCGGCCCGCTCTGTGTGTCTTGCATGTGACTGATCATTTGTCAGACGTTGCTTATTATGACTCACACTTACTAGGAACAAATCTGTCAAACGTTCCATCTCCTCCTCACCGTAAACAGACATTCTGAGAGCCCACACACAATCACACAGGAAGAGTCAAAAATATCTGCTCATATTTTTGTCTTCTTTTCTGTTTTGCTGATCGACACAAACAGACTGAACAGATCTAACGCCCGACCCGTGTGGGTCCTCGTGTAAAAACACACCTTTACGGATTTCCTCTCTGATCTGGGACTCCATCTCCTCCATCTGAAGCAGCGTTTTCTGCCAGTAGCGTTCCGCCCGTCGGCTCTTTGTGCAGTACACCACCAGGGCTGAGAAAACAAGACGCCGTTTATATACAGTAAGTCTCAGCCCACAGGTTTGACACGACAGCGGCTTACATCATAATGAGTAACGCTCGTCTGAATGAGAGCATCTCAGCGTGATGGCAGGACAGAAAACTACTGATACATGCAGAGAAAAGAAGCTCCTGAGATCAAATTCAAATCCCCAGCAGCAGCAGCTTTCATGCCCTACACCTGCCCTACACACACACACACACACACACACACACACACACACACACACACACACACACACACACACACACACACACACACTGCACAGACACTTAGAGGAACAGAGAGGTCTTTGTGTTCTGGGAACAGAGAGATGAAGTAAGTGCATGAAACTATAACCTCTAAATTCCTTTTATCTGGATCCACATCTGCAGCATCCATTCCTGCAGCAGACACACATTCATCACCAGCTGGTGAACTTACCCACAGTGCACAGCAGCAGCAGCACGCAGCACACCACGATGGAGACCACAATGGCCAGTTCGCTCCCACCCAGCTGGACTTTGGCGATGGTGTGATGGAAGTTACCCACTTGTACCTGACAAGAGAAAAACAACACGTGAAACCGTCCATCATTTTCTTTTTCATTATGCTATGGTTCTCAACATATGTTCCACATCTATATCATGGAATATATTGTTGCTGTAGTGAAATTTGCAGGAAAAATAATACCAGAAAAAGGTATACTGTAATAATAATATCATGTTTTATACGAAATGCACGACATTTTAATGTAACCCTAAAATCATGGTGTGAAGAGCAATAAAAATCACCTACATCACATGGAAAACAACTTTTCATCTTTGGGGTTATATCATTAAACTCACATTACTTACCACAACATTGATAGAACACATAATAAATAGGGGATCAGTGTTTCAGCAGAGAGTTATATGAACATCACTGGACGCTATGAACTATGGAAACATGTCAAATACATGAAGATAAGATTTCAGTGGTCCAGGAGGCCCATTTAAAATAACCCAGTTATGAGATCATTCTGGAGAGATTACTGAGAGTGGCAGCGAAGAGAATTATAGTCGTCACAGGGAGGAGAAATAAAGACGCCAGCTTCTCTCTGTACCCGTCTGTTAATAACCTCCCTGGATACTACAAGTCAAATAAAATTTGGAATATATTTTTCTTAAAAGTTCAGCAGTTTGCTTTTGAAAACTTTGTACATCAGCTGTGACAATAAGGTGCTTGATTATAATCAGTCACTGGAGGAAATTTAATTTAGTAGAAGACAGAAAGACAAAGATGAAGAGAATGTAGGTGCATTAAATATGATCCCGGTAAGACGGTATGAAAGCACACGGCGCCGCCCGGACAGTTATTAATGGCAACACAAGTGTTTGCATACATGCACAAATGCACAGGCGCAGGGTTTTTTTTTCATGTGTGTGTTTCAGGGACACAGGTGCACGCACAGAAACAGAATTACACACTACAGGTTTGTGAAAAATGGGCTCTCGCTGCAGGAGCCGCCCGGTTCAGAGGAACCTAGATGTGACAAGAAAAGACGCCGAGCCTTCTGATTAGTCAGCAGGGTCTCTGCGGTCCCTCCACACATCTTCCCTTTCCTTCCTCAATCCAAACATACTTCATAGAAAAGAGCCCCAGATAAAAAGCCCCCAATCCTCACACCAAATCCTTCTTACACTGGTTTTTACTCCGAGGGGGGAAATCGGCTCGCTGGTCTCCCCTCCTTCATATTCCTTCCTTCTAATTCCTGCTTTCTCTTCCTGGCCCTGATATTTATTTATACAGGCCAGGAGGAGACGTCCAGAGGCGGCGTCGGTGTAATGGAGGGGAAAAGGCCATTGTTCCATCTTCCTGTTTCTCTCTGATTTACTTCTGCATCTCAGTTCCCCTTCAGCACCGGGAGAAATGACGCCACCAAAAAATAGATCCGATACCAAGAAAGAGCAAAGAGAAAAATGTCTGAAAGCCGTGGAAACACTTTGACACGCGTTAATTATCCAAAAATGTCAAATGCACGTGTGTTGCCAGACGTGCACACTCCTCATCCTCACTGCTCACACATCGGCAGCCCACCCATCGGTGTTATGACATCTCATTTGACCCCTGAACTCAGCTTTATGCCTTTACTAATTGCCTGTGTTTATTCTCAGATGTCCCCAGAGACACCAGGATGGAGGGGGGGGGCGAGCCACAGGTATGCCAGCAGAGAGAGAGAGAGAATGTGGGGAGTCAGGTAAAAGAGCTCTCCTTCTATTTCTGTGTCAAAGTGGGAAAACGTTTCTTACAGAGACACCAACATATGTCTCTGAGCTATTTCTGCAAACCGCTCCGAGCCAGGCTCCATGTTTAAATATAAATGAACGCCCCCCCCCCGCCCTCTTAATAAAACCCTATCAAACAGACCAGACTGGACAAGAACAGATGGGGGAAAAAAAGCGTGGATGAAGGAAAGACGAGTGTCATAAAGAATGTGGAATGATGGCCGTGTGACGGTCTGGGGGCTGCAGGGTGAATTAATCACCCCGTCAGGAGGGGGGGTTCTGATGGAGCAGAAGGATCTGTGTGAAGAGTGTCACTGATAACACACAGACTGATGAGGGGCCACAGACAGAAGAGGGGACATTTCATGTGTCATCATTCAGCCAAACTGCTGATTCATGACAGCATGAACATGAGACTGAACTGTGATGAATGGATGAACAGGTGTCACAGGTGTGACGGCGTGTGAGGGTAGAGAACCTGAAAAAAATTATTAAAATCATCAGATTAGAGCAGCTGAAATATCAAAATGATGAAAATACCCAGATGGATAATAAATAGATGATAAAATGATGATAAATAAATAAATGATAAATAAATAGATGCAGCAGCATCAATAGACATAAATCATATTTAAGAAGAAAACTAAAACTAAGAATAACATTTGGAATAATAGATTTACATAAATAAGGAAGAAGATATCCGACGTAAGCGATGAAGGCGTCATGGAGTTCTGTTCTGTTTCCTTTCTGTGATGCAAAATGTCACAGAACTTTAAAGCGTTTTCTTGTAAGAAACAAGAAGTTCTGCTGCTGCGTTACAAATCAGTGTGTCGTCTCTGTAGTTTCCCTGTCATCTCTCCAATCACTGATTCAATAAGAATAAACTTAATCTAATTTAATCTAAATATTAGTTTCATGCAAGCATGAAAAGATCTTCACATTCACACAATGAGTCTTTGTCAGAGAGATCCATAAATCAGTTTTTACTTTAGATAAAATGACGACATGGACCCAGGATGGATCTCCTGCTTGAATTTCACCAAAGGGATGAAACCACATCTTAAAGCACATGAGTCAAACTCAAGGCCCGGGGGCCAGATGTGGCCCCCCACATCATTTAATGTGGCCCGAGAGCATAAAAGGTCTAAAGTGTCTAAAAATAAACAGGTCAAAAGTGTGCTTTGACCAAAACTACATTTCCCACAATGCAGTAGTTCAGCCCATTTTAACTCTGACTAAACGTAGTGAACAAAGTTAACGTCCTAACTTGTGTCTGATGTTATTTTTCTTTATTGATTGATAGTTTGATCCTTGATTGATGGAGTTCTGTGGGTTTAATAACCTGACAAATGAAAAGGATTTATGTTAGAACAGAGAAACAAACAAACATGTTTTTAATGTTTGTAACTTGAATAAGTAATAATTTCAGAATTATTTAAGATTATGGAGTAGTTACATTTAGTTACATTACACTGAGTTACATTTAGTTACATTTATTAGTTACATTAAGGAGTAGTTACATTTAGTTACATTACACTGAGTTACATTTAGTTACATTTATTAGTTACATTAAGGAGTAGTTACATTTAGTTACATTACACTGAGTTACATTTAGCTACATTTATTAGTTACATTAAGGAGTAGTTACATTTAGTTACATTACACTGAGTTACATTTAGTTACATTTATTAGTTACATCTGGCCCTCCAGTGCTGATGTAAATGAGTTTGACCCCCCGTCTTAAAGGAAAAAATCACAAATCGTCATAATATTTTTTTCTGTTCCAGACATGTTTTTGATGTTTACTCCATCGAGCCAATCAGAGCGTCCGATGGGACAGATGGTCCGGACCCGGACTAAACGTAGTGTTTGATTGGTGTGTGACAGATGGGAACAACCTGAACGATCAGGTCCATCCACTGGTGACTGGGTGCTTGGTGGTGATGCTGAGGATGCTCTCGTACTCACGGTGACGGGCAGCTCGCCGTCGCTGGAGCCCAGCAGCCCGCTGATGGTGCAGTGGAACAGCTGGTCGTTATGGAAGCTGATGTTACAGGGATACGAGCCAATCGTGACGGAGTATTCTTCCGGCAGCAGCTCCAGTTCGCTCGGCCCTTTCTGCGCCAGATTGGAGCAGAAACAGCCGTTAGCCGGTCAGTGGCCAGACACCGGAGGGGGGGGGTGACATTCATAGAGCTTTAACAAACACACACACACACACACACACACACACACACACACACACACACACACACACACACACACACACACACACACACACACACACACACAAACACACACACTCGCTGTGAACACACATAAAATACGAGCTGCCTGTCACACAGCTGTCAGACGGTAAGCCAGCAGAGAGCTCATCCATTCTGGGCCGGGGGGGGTTCAGCTTAAAGCAGCAAACACTCCCGCTGTTCCCCCCACATCGCCAGGAAAGTCTCCACAAACAAACCTGCTGACAGTCACCCCCCCCGTCCCAAAATAACAGGCAGGATGAGCTGCACTGCCTCTGTTTCAGCTCCGGCCTCCATTAATTCAAGACCTGCTGTCCCTTCTGAACGGGTTTGATTAAAGGGACGTCCCGCTGACTTTACACACGAGGCGCGTTTCTTGTTGAGCGAGAACAAACAGTGGTGCATTGTGGGACAAAAAGGTTCTGAAGGAAAAAATACCCCGATGTCACAGAGATGACATCATGCTTATGTCATGATGGTGTGGAGACCAGAGACCAGCAGCAGACAGTCATTTAAAGACATTAGCATTGTGTTAAAGATACCGCCAAGATGAATCATGGGTAATTCTGGGCGTTTTTTTAAAGTTGGCGTCACATTGGAGACCAGACGTCGTCTTCCGCTGCTTCAATTTTGGGCCTAAACTTGTCTTTCGTTTGAATTACTGACATATTTTTTAACTGAGAAGACAAACGCCGTCGACTTTTAGACAATACAGATAATTCAGATGTGAGGAAACTTCACACTCGGCTCTCACCGTCCTCCACTCAATGAGGACTTCATGGGTATTCTGAACAATCTGAGGGAAAACTGAAATAATTTTTTTAATGATTCTCAAGCGTTTCCTCTTTAAACCTCTTTTTTCTCGCGTCGTTGGAATTCTGCAACGTTCCAAACAGTTGGTAATTAATTTGTCGAGTCCCACGTTATCATTAATGACAGAGTTAGGGAATAAACCATGAAAATATGCTCCAATTTGGAAACAACTGCAAATTGCAACAAACTGCAATTGAGCGAGTGTGTGTGTGTGTGTGTGTGTGTGTGTGTGTGTGTGTGTGTGTGTGTGTGTGTGTGTGTGTGTGTGTGTGTATGTTTTTTATCCCCGGTGTGCTTCCTTGTTTTGTTTACACCCTTAGGGCCCATCGTGTCCCGACTGCAGGATGCCACCCCCTGAGTCTCTGTCAACAAACGCTTCCGAACAAACACACACACACACACACACACACACACACACACACACACACACACACACACACACACACACACACACACACACACATACACACACACACACACACACACACTCAGTGAAATATACTGTAAAAGCTCAATTCCACATAATATTTTCACACTAAAACTTATTGGACCATTACACTGAATTCTAAAGGCCAAAGACAGGATGGGAGCTCACAAAAATCCTCCCACGTCTCGGGTTCTTAATATAGAATCAACTAAAAGGTTTTTATAGGAACACAAAAGAGTTCTCTCCTCTGCCTCTCCTCGCCAAGAGACAAATCCACTGCTCCACACAAGACAGCAGTCACACACACACACACACACACACACACACACACACACACACACACACACACACACACACACACACACACACGTGAAGAGGAGGCTGAATCATGCACATGTCCTCATCCGTGTTTTTAGCGTTAGCACGTCACGCTAAAGGTGATGAATCCACGCAGACAGGTGGGCCTCAGGAGCACGGGACCTCCTGCTGATCCACTACTCTAACAACCCCCCTCCTGCACCCCCCCCACAGGCATCAACACGCCTCTGGTTGGTGTGAATATGAATAATAATGTTCAGCTCTGCTGCTCACAGTGGGACGGTGGGTTTTTACCCCAGTGGGGCTTCAGGAGTAAGAAACAAGCAACCTTTAGAGCGGTCACATGATCCAGTCTGGACCCGAGTCTGGGTTGATGAAAGCTGTCAAAATCCATTATTTTCTGTTTATAGTGGGGTCACGCTAGTGAGAATGTCAGGGGCGTAGCCGCATTAGCATCTGGGATGTGGGGGCGCATCGATTGGTCGCCAGGTCGATTCACCTCCTCAAGCTTCAAAACACGGCTGGAACAAAACGCAGGCAGCTGCCGGGGCAGCCCTCACTCCGATTGGTTGGAGGGAAGCAGGAGTTAGGTGTCAATAAAACAGCATTTAATAATCAATATGCACATTTTTAATGAATTTATCAGGAAACTGATCAGAACTTCCTGGTCACTCACGTTGATGATGAGGATCAGCGGTTCTCCAGGATGGTGTTTGATCAGCTTCTCCTTGTTGGCGGTGAAGAACTGGGGGTCCTCCACGTACTCCAGGGGGAAGTGGGCGTTATGAGGCAACCCCTCGTCTTCCTCCGCCTCGCTGTCGGAGGGGGGCGGCCCGTCTCCCCGGTACAGAACCTCGTTCAAGAAGAACTGCACCGAGGTCTGCTGGGATTGGCTGGAGGCGTGTGACGGACAGGTGAGGATGGAGGCGGAGACGACCGTGCAGCGCTGAGAAGAACCAAAGAGAAGGACGATCTAGAGGAAAAGCTCTTCCATTCAGCGTTACGATGACAAATGAATAAAAATAACTTCATGCTTCCTGATAAGACGAGTCTGACATTTTAGGAAATTCCATCTTTATTTGCTTTCAAGATAAGAAGAGGGTTGAACAAAAAGAACATTTAGACAAGGGTGAAATTATGTCAGCAAACAGGAATACTGGAAATCTAGAAAACATCCCGAGACATATCTCGAATGACAAAGTCAAAAACAAAAAATATAAGTATATCCAGTCAGACCTGGAGATACGAGTTTAATCAGTTCGTCAGTCAAACGACACTTAACCCTTTAAAAGGACCGAAATCATTTTAATCCATTCCAGCCCTGAAAAAAAACCCCCAGACCTCCAAATTATTAATTAAAAAAAAAAATCCATGAACGAGAACGAGATCCGGTATCACTGATGCCGTATCCATCCGCCAACACGCGGTAAAGAACGAGATACAGTCTCACTGATGTCGTATCCATCCGCCAACACGTGGCAAAGAACGAGATCCGGTCTCACTGATGTTGTATCCGTCCGACAACATGAGGTAAAGAACGAGATACGGTCTCACTGATGTTGTATCCATCCGCCAACACGCGGTAAAGAACGAGATCCGGTCTCACTGATGTCGTATCCATCCACCAACACGTGGGAAAGGACGAGATCCGGTCTCACTGATGTCATATCCATCCGCCAACACATAAAGAACGAGATCCGGTCTCACTGATGTCGTATCCATCCGCCAACACGTAAAGAACGAGATACGGTCTCACTGATGTCGTATCCATCCGCCAACACGTGGTCGTGTCCTGAAGCACGACTCTTATCTCTGATTTTTGTTCCTACAGCGTGTAAGAAGCAGAATGTGGACAGGGTGACGTCTCGTACCTTTGGGGTTCTACTTTAATTTGTCATTATTGTCTCCTCCTAATAATAAGTAGTGGTATCTTAGTTATTATATGGTCGTAAATATGAACCTATAACCTTGTTGTCTGGCTGGCTGACGACTCTATAAATGGTCATGTGGAGTTTCCTGGGGGGCTACTGGGGGGCTACTGGTGGTCTGTGTTTGGACTGGGTGCAGTGACTTCCTGACACTGCGGTTGTCTTTGTTTGCTTTAGTTCCTGCTGGATGGAGACGGAGGAGCTGAATGTAAAGATGAACGAACCAGACACCCTCCTCATCCCAGCACGTCAAACTGGTCCCATTAAACCAATGACTTCATGGCAGATTAACAACATTTTGTTTTCTTATATTTAATTATGAATCCCCACAGTCGTCATCGTGCAAAGAAAGTAGTTCCTTACATCATAAAAGAAACAACTCAGCTGGTTACTCACTGTTTTTCCAATTCCCTGCACTTGCATGGTGGCGCTTTGCACTAAATCGAAACCCTGGCCCGTGACTGTGATGGTCCTGCCACCACTGCAACACACACACACACACACACACACACACACACACACACACACACACACACACACACACACACACACACACACACGAGTCTCAAATATATGCTGGTATGCAAATTAGACAAGAGAGAATACATAATAATGCAAATCTGTTCTGCACACACACACATCAAAGCCGTGCCGCGGCCCTATCGCACACAGGCGGCACTATTTTGAGCATGATTTGGAGCAAACGCTGCACGACGAGATGAGACGATGGCGCCGACCATCCAGCGTTTGGCTCCTCCTCTCTGCTGGAGTCACCTGCCTACCTGAGGTAGCTCTTGGTGGGGCGGATGGAGCTGATGGTGGGGTTCTTCTCGTAGGTGTACGCGGCGCTGAGGTCGGCACTTTGACACGGGAGGTTTTCGAACTCCACACACACAGAAACTGAGTCGGTGTGTTCCTCCGGAGCTGGAGGCATGGTGCACTCCATGGTTCCCTCTGTTTTCCTGGAAAACGTCCTCAAATCCATCAACATACACGTGTATTATGGACAGATTTTAAGGCGACACCTGAACACATCTGAAAACACGCCGTACTCACTCGGTGATGATGCACTCCAGCGTGTTGTTGACCACCACCCTGACCTGAGAGCCGATGTCCAGGTGCTCCCCCCTGAGGGACACCCTGGTGCCTCCGGAGCGGGACCCCTTCCTCGGCTCCATGGACAGCAGCTTGGGGACCTGGATACGGACGGGAGACGGAGACACGTGACTAGCAAGACATCAGATTCATGACTTCACATCTGATTCTGTCGGCGGGGAAAAGTCCAGAAAGAACTCAATCTGGGTGTTCTGTTGTGATCTTTGTCTGGACCCGTAGAATCTGGACTCGTCCTTTCGGGTGAGAACATCTCGTCGTTTTGGGGTGGGCTGAGACAGCTGCTGACGACGGGAGGAAGCTGAACAGCCTACGGTGCTGTGCGTTCAGATGCAGGCCTCTGGGTGTTAGCTGGTAGGACGGCTTTACTGCAGCTAATAAACATTCATATTTGTGCACACGCATGAAAACCGCGTGGCGTGTACAGAATGTAAATGCGAACACGTCCACCGGCTCCTCGGGCGACGCGCCTCGAACGTCCAGCTCCATCAGCATTCCTGCTCCTCCACAAAACTTTCTATCCCTGTCATGAACCCCCCCTCCAGGGAAAACGATCCTTACTGACAGGATTCACTTCCTCAGTGCACACAGACAGACGGTGGGGGGGTTTGCGTGTCGGAGTGGGCGTGAGAGGGCAGATGTTTCCGTCGACACACTGGAGGAAGGAGATGCAGCAGAGACACGTTTCCTGTCACATTTTCCCCGTTAAGAACCCCCCCCCCCGTCTCCCGTGAAGCGTCCCAGAGTCTGGTGAGGACGCCGGAGAAGCGGCAGAAGCATCATGTGTGTTTTTCTAGATTTTCTTCATCCTCATGTATCATGAAGGCCTTTCCAGATCGGGGTAACTTCTCTGTGGGACGATTCCCGAGCGGAGCCGCTGGAACGCCACAAACAAAGACACACAAAGGGCTTACACGGGTATTTCCATTGGCTAAACGCTCTAATCCAATGGGGGGCTTTGTGGGCTCAGATCCATTAACACAATGCTGGCTAGCTGAATTCAGAGCGAGAGCGACGGGACGTTCCAACAATCGCCATATTTGTTTTTGCTGGCGGCGAGCGCAGGATGACAATGGCGCTTAGTTGGAGCGCAGATGAATGTTTGAAGATTCCCACACACTGGATTCCTCACAGCCATAAAACACATCTGTTAACACTCAGCCGACACACTGGGGAGGGCTTTCCCAGCGGGAAACAAGGAACAAGAGAGAAGAAGACGGATGAGTGGAGGAGAGAGACAGAAGAGAAAGCAGAGATCAGTGGGGGGGGGTAGACGTCTGGAGGATACTCACTAAATATGAGAAAGTCTCCTTTGACGCCCCCGTCCCGCTCTGATCCACGTCCACATGGACAATGTCCGTCCTGTCGTGAGCAGCCCGCCCAGTGACACACACCAGCCTGGAGGAGTCAGAAGAGCGTGACCTCAGTGACCTCAGTGACCTCAGTGACCACTTCATATTAAAAAGACACAAACAAATAATAATACATGATAGAATGTAAAAAATGTCATAATTTTCTTCGAATACACAATTTTGAGTACAATATTTTCCGCTCTACAAGGAGCACCTAAAAGCATTTCATTTTCTCAAAAACTGACAGTGCGCTTTATAATCCAGTGTACTTTATAATCCAGTGTACTTTATAATCCAGTGTACTTTATAATCCAGTGTACTTTATAATCCAGTGTACTTTATAATCCAGTTTACTTTATAATCCAGTGTACTTTATAATCCAGTTTACTTTATAATCCAGTGTACTTTATAATCCAGTGTACTTTATAATCCAGTGTACTTTATAATCCAGTACGCCTTATATATGAAAAAGTTTAAAAATAGGCCATTCATTGAAGAGGAGTTCTTGGATGGGTTCTAGTCAGATGCGCTTTTTAATCCACTGTGTTTTATAATCCAGTGCGTTTTATAATCCAGCACATAAGCATGTGATTTGATTTGATTTGATTTGATTTGATTTAATTAACTAGAGCGTTACACTAATTTCCCTTCGGGAATTAATCGAGTACATAAAATAAAAAAAATAAACAAAAATCAGGTATGGTTTATAATCCAGTGTGCTTTATAATCCAGTGTGCTTTATAATAAGGTACGGTTTATAATCCAGTGTGCCTTATAGTGTGGAAACTTCTGTAGACAGGAAACCAGATTTGAATCCTGCCAGCTAAATAACGGAGCGTAATGAATGAATGAATAATTAATCATGGAGGATGGAGGAGATGAAATTATTCATCTAATCCCAACACATTTACAAAGAGAATCCAACAGAGCCTGAAGATATCAGCTGTAAAGTTCACAGATCTGCTGTCGAACCACAGTCAGATCGGGGGTCGGGGGGGGTCGGGGTGGGATTAAGGCTCATGTCATCACCCCCCCCGCCCGTCTCAGGGACGTCTCATATTAATGTACTGACGCAGTGGGATCTACTGTTCTGGGGATAAACATACCGGGGGTGGAGGTTAACCTTTATTACCTCACACCCCCCCACATTGGTTTATTTAGTCAGGTGCGACGCGGCTCTTCAGAATATCGTAGATTATCCTTCATTACTGCTGATTTGTGGGAAACGGGGCTCGTTCATCACCAGAGCGTCAGGTAAAGTGCAGAGGGGCGACCCCCCTGATGAAAAATCATCAAACCGCATCCTCTGACGACACAGAACAAATGAAATGAAACATGATTGCCCCCCCACCCCCGACTGAAGGGAAATAAGACGGCCTGAGCTGAATGCAGGCTGTTATCTCCACAATACATCATATTACAGCATATCTGCTCCCCAACAATGAAGATGTGGTTTATTTTGTGTAAAATCATATAAAAAGCAATTCTCCCTGGGGGGTACGAATCACTCTGGAGCATGTCAGGTTTACTCAGATAAATGCACACAGAATACAGCTTTAAAATCTCCTTGACGATCTGAAAAGATAATAAAAAGACGATATTTTAGCTAAAAAATACTTGAGCTCCAAATTAATCATAAAACAACAAGTCAAAGGTTTCTTCTGATCTCAGCTGTGACATAAAATGACAAATGAGTTAAAGTGAGGCGAGCAGGAACCTGAAGCAGACACTGGATATAAATACACTCTCCCATATCTACTGATGCATAAATACTTTAAAGCATTTTAAAGGTCTGATTCTGAGGGTGAGTTTGATGGTGATGCAGCGTGAGTCAAAGGAGCGACTTCCTCTGCATCTCGACCCCTCCCTCCGCTCACATATTATGTTCTTTTTGGGAGGGGGGGCCCTATTTTGACTAGTCTTGAAGATGTCTCCTCTCATTTCCCCTGAAATGATCAACAGGTCTGTGTTTGGATGTGAGCGCCGTCCCCCGCCCGGCTGATGGACGAGGTGAAGGTCAGTCCAGCCTCGTATGAGAATGATAGAGAGGGCAGTGTGTGTGTGTGTGTGGGGGGGGGGGGGGGGACCGGAGGCGAAACCCCAGAGCAGCGCTCCAGTAAATGAGGTGTGTTAGATCGAGCGCGCCTTGAATTAAAATGTTGACACTGACGGAGAGGAGAGCGCCGCTCCAGAACACCGTGTTTTCCTTCAGGCATCCAGATGTTACCTTTGACCTCTCAGCACACGAGCAAACACCTGTCTCAACAGCCCCGCTAAATGAGATCATATGGGCAGGTGTGTGTGTGTGTGTGTGTGTGTGTGTGTGTGTGTATGTGTGTGTGTGTGTGTGTGGCACATCTGCATTAAAAGGTTTATTGATTTAATATTCATATTGAATCAGATCTCGTTCTTTACCACGTGTTGGTGGATGGATACGACATCAGTGAGACCGCATCTCGTTCTTTACCGCGTGTTGGCGGATGGATACGACATCAGTGAGACCGGATCTCGTTCTGGTTGGTGGAGTAAAGACGTAACTCGTGTGTTCTGGTGACTTTTGTGTTTCTTTCCATTCGTTATCATTGTTTATGTAACTTATATATCATTAATTATGCGCAGGTGAAGTCTGAATGTCTATTGGTGGATAAAATGTTTTTATTCATAATTTAGGGATTTTTTCACAAGGCTGGAACGGATTGAAATGATCTTATTTTAAATGGTTAAATGTACTCGAGCTTCAGTCATGACTCGATCAAACTCGTTTCTCGGGGTTCTACTGTGATTCTTTTTGTGTGTGAGGTAAATGTGCTGATGTCGTCCGATGCAGCGTTGCGTGGGATTTTCGGCGCCACATTCGCCACCGCCGATTCGCTTTGTCCTCTTATCAGCTGGGACCACAAGCCAATGGGGAACGAGGATGAAATGAGAACACCCCTGGAATTAAACGTGATTCGTTGTTGTAGACGTGTGGTTTTGGAGGAATGTGTCAGGCAGCTGGAGTGACAGGTAAGACCCCCCTCCCCGCTTGGCGTCGCCCCCCCAACTTGTCTTAATACAATGATAGGCTTCAGTGGAGCAGGACCAGATAAACAGTTCCATTCAGGGCGCATTACAGATACTGAATGGAAGTTTGGATGTAACTGGAGAGTTACTGACTCCCAATGAGCTCTGTTGTGGTCGTGTCAAAGCGGGGTCCTACTGTCTCCATGGTGACAGCGTGATGGTCCCTGAGCTACAAAGGAACGGCGACATTTAATCATTTAAAATGAGCAGTGTGCTGCATATTAATATTTGTGAGAATTAGCCTCATGAATATATGAAAGCTAAACCGCGTAGAGATGGTTTGTGTTTATTATGTGACTGCTGGACATCGGTTCTACTAGATATTCATTGGTTCTACTAGATATTCATTGGTTCTACTAGATATTCATTGGTTCTACTAGATATTTATTGGTTCTACTAGATATTTATTGGTTCTACTAGATATTTATTGGTTCTACTAGATATTTATTGGTTCTACCAGATATTTATTACTAGATATTTATTGGTTCTACTAGATATTTATTGGTTCTACTAGATATTTATTTGTGAGAGAAAGTTGGAACGAACTGAACATAAAACAAAAGAATTTACATTCCAGACTACATCATTAAGCTGCTTTCACCGTCTTATTTTGCATCCTTTCCCATCTGGTAATGTAAATTACCACTATATTTGTTTCAGGGTGATCTGATTTGGATCGTTTTTGACTGTCCTGGACTGGACTGGATGCTCAGAGCTAGCAGCAGGCTAGTAGATAATGCCAAAAAGTTGTGGAACTTGACATTTTCCTACAGCTGTTCACATTATCAGGCTAAAAACATTTCTGACGCTAATGTGGGGCAAATCCCTTTCATATGAGATCCAGGATTAGATGTGTATCTAATTCATGGTCATGTGACATGAAAGAGGACCCTCAGATTGGATGTCATGTGGTAATTTGCATGTTTATACTAGTGTGATAATTGCGGCGCAATAACAAAGCACGATCTGCTCGTCCAGCACACATTTCCTGCTAATGATTCTATTTGGGTTTTCTCACACACACACACACACACACACACACACACACACACACACACACACACACACACACACACACACACAATATTTCATCGTTAGAGATGCAGACGAGTCGTGCAAAAATGCATCAACATGCTCATGCATTCCAGCCGTCAGCACCAACTCACTTCCTCACGAGTAAATTGATTACGGACGGCGCCGCAGTTCCTGCTGGAGCCACAATAAAGCAGATAAAACACACATTTTTCACATGTAAAGACGTGCTGTTCATTTTGAACTAACTAGAGTAATTAATCAGTGCCTGTATGATGGTTATTATAAAAAGAGAGCCCTTTGTTATTATTTTTTTTTAAAGTTGCATATTAGTTGAGTGACAGCCAGAGCCATGAAGGTAATAAATCCGGTATCACCTGCTGTACACGGTGATTCCACTGGTAGATAATATAAAACGGAATTTAATAAGTAAAAGATAATGAAAATCAACATTCAGTCTCGCTTGATCTCAGCTTACATGAGCGGGTTTAGTGTTATTCGGTCCTGATGTTGTACACTTACTCCACAGAGACGGTGTAGAGCTCCGGCAGCAGAACGCACGACACGTCTCCGATAGCAACCGTCACCCCGGCGGCCCTCCGGCCCAGGTTCCTGCCTCGTACCGTCAGCAGGGTGCCTCCCTCCACCGGACCCCTCAGGGGGGAGACCTGACAGAGACACAGCGAGGTAATGAAAGGGGGGCCGCCAACCCGTGTAATACATGCAATAAATTACAGCTCATAAGTAGATTACCCCTCTAAAAATATTACACTAATGACGCTGATAATGAACGTGACACGGAAATAAGAAGGAGATGTCATCCCGGATGAGATAAGGACGAGTGCCCCCCCCATGTGAGTGTTCTGCTAGTAAAGACAGAGGTCTGATATAACACACCACACACACACACACACACACACACACACACACACACTCTTCACGGTGCCGGTGTGTGTGAGAGTCTTCAGTCACTAATCCTCCACATGCAAATAAAGAGCCGGCTAAGAGCCCCCCCCACATCCCACAGGAGGCAGACGGAGAGAGAGAAAGGTGGATGAGTGGGGAGGCAATTTATGGAATTGAGTGCAGAGAGGAGAGTGAACGCTGATGGTGGGGGGGTGAGGCCTCGACGGGGGGAATTAATGCACGCCGCCGCCGCTTTCATCCACGATGTCACACACTCCTCGTCTCTGCTGTTGTTCTCAGACGTAATTGGACGCTTCGTTTCAGGCCTCATCTCTGGACCCTGAACTGCCCCCCCCTCCACAACTTGATTGCCGTGGAAACACAGATAGTATCTCCCGACGCCGAGACGGGCGCGATCTGCCATCATATTACCAGTGTGGCCTGGCTTCAGACTGACCCCCCCATCCCATTCCCATCGCTCCACCCGGGGCCGAGATGAGGTCAGCGTGACCCCCCCAGCGGTGTTATGAGCCCGGCTCCGGCGCTATCAGAAAGTAAGTAAAAGAATGAAAACAGCCCTGGTGTTTGGTCTGGGGGGAGACGGTGGTGAGAAAAAATCAAACTCACCAGAGCGACGGCCCCGAAAAAATAGATCCTACGTTACCCTGGTAAAACGGGAGAGGGGGGGTGGGTGGTAGTTAAATAAAGAAAGAGTTTACTGCTTCTAATATCTTGTGAAAGCAAGCTGTTGGAAAGCATCGCTGTTCCTGCCTGATCGACGCCACAGGAAGTCATGCAAATGTTTTTGCGTCTATATTTAGCGGGTTATTTATGGCCGCCGTGCGTCTGCAGCGCCTCACGTCTCTGTGGGGCCGTTTGGGCGTCGACATCCACATCAGCCGGCACGCCGCTCATTTGCACCTCTTACAAGCCCCTGATTTACGGCGCAAACTCCGCCGGGGCGTCAGGAGGGATCACACGTGACGACGGCGCCCAACGCCATCAAGGAGCGCCGTGACAGGTATTAAACACACCCGGAGAGTAAAATACAGCGGTACCTCTACTGACGAATGTCTCTACTGACCAATGTCTCTACTGACCAATGTCTCTACTGACCAATGTCTCTACTGACCAATGTCTCTACTGACCAACGTCTCTACTGACGAAACGCCTCAGCAGGAAAATATTACCTCTAGTTACGAAGGAAATTAGACTCACTAAAGGTAAAAATACAGTTTGGGCTGATACTCTCAGCTCCCACAGGTTCCTGAACGCAACATTCTCATTGCTGCTCTGCCATTGGCTATTACCTACTATCCTCCTGGCATCCCATTGGCTGAGAGGGACCTCTGTGTGGAGCTAGATAGGTGTCTATGCAGGGTCCTCGTCATTCGCCCTCGACCCATGAGGTGTTCTGATAGTTTTACGTAAATATATTAACTTTTAGAGTATTCACTATGGACCCCAAGAAAGTGACGGAGAAAAGAGGAAAAGAAAAGACGAAGAAAAGAGTTTTTTTGTCCGTACAAACAAATCAAGAGATGATAGAAAAGCCTGAAAAAGGGATGCGTTTGGTTGATCTCTCCAAAGAATATGGCCGTAATGCATCTACAATCACCACGTTATTAAAACTAAAGGAAGTTTAAGGAGTTTAAGGCGTCGCGTGGGTGGTTGGAGAAGTTCAGGAGGACTGGAATTCACTCTGTTGTTCATGGGGGGGCAAGAGGGCATGAACCAAAGAGGGCAAAAAACAATGAGGACAGCAGTTAAAAGGTTAATGACCGTCATTATTATTCTTTACTCCTTGTTTTTTTACGTTATGCACAACTCTCATTTACTGTGTAATACTCTAATCGTAACATGTATTTGTTACATGTTTTGATGCATTTTTATGCTTTATAAAACATTAATGTCTGAATCTTTTGGGGGGCTTGGAACAGATTAGGGAGTTTGCATGGAAAATGCGTCTCTACTTAAGACATTTTCTACTGACAAAATGTCTTCCAGAACCAATTAATTTACTAAGTAGAGGTATCGCTGTATTCCACAAACTTGCATTCACCTCCAGAAAAATTCCACATGTATGACACACGGCCTCCACCAGATCAACCAGCAGACTGATAAAATCCATACGCTTTCTTTTTCTTTTTTTGTTCTTTGAACGGAGCGACGACGACGAAGGCCCGACGGCTTTCATCTTCCTCTCCTCACCCGGTTCCTTTAGCATCACGCTAATCAAGACGGACGCGGGGACGAAAACAGGAAGAGGCTCCTCGTGACGCTCCACCCGCTCCATCCTCTGAGAACATTCACGTCTCACCCAGATTCCTCTTTGTTCTAGTGTCCTGCATAAACTTTGTTTGACGGCTCCTATTTTCTTGGACACGCTCCTAATCGGTGTTTTTTCTAAGTGATCTAACCACACGTGGGGAGAACACGCCTGCAGGGGGAGAACACGCCAGCAGGGACGAAGAAAAGTCTCACGTCTTCTGAGAAGAAGGAAGACTTTTGATTGTCTTAGCTTCACACACACAGACACACACACACACACACACACACACACACACACACACACACACACACACACACACACACACACACACACACACACACACACTGATTGAGTGAGTGATTAGCAGGAGCTGATCTTTTCCTCTTTCAGCTCATATTCACTCCTGTGGCTTCTTTTGGGGGGGGGGGTAAAGTATGGTTGCCAAAGCGTTGCATCACAGAACCACAGCCCCGGTTATCCTTTTGGTAACACATTCCCCCCCTCCCTTGAGAATGCTGGTTGGGAGTGTTTGTGGGTGTGTGTGAGAAAAGCGGTGCAACAATAGCCTCGTCATGCAGACGGCATCTCGGCCCAGAAGTCCCCACGAGGCGGGGGGGGCCCAGCCCGGGGGGGGGGGGCAGCCCGGGGGGGGGGCAGCCCGGGGGGGGGGGGCACCCCCACGGAAACGCAAGACGCCTACGGCCACGAGGATGAGGATGAGGGATGAAGGTGAAAGCTTCAACATGGCCTGTTTGAGCACAGCGTGTGTGTGTGTGTGTGTGTGTGTGTGTGTGTGTGTGTGTGTGTGTGTGTGTGTGTGTGTGTGTGTGTGTGTGTGTGTGTGTGTGTGTGTGTGTGTGTGTGTGTGTGTGTGTGTGTGTGTGTGTGTGTGTGTGTGTGTGTGTGTGTGTGTGTGTGTGTGTGTGTGTGTGTGTGTGTGTGTGTGTGTGTGTGTGTGTGTGTGTGTGTGTGTGTATTCTCCTGGGCAGACAGGTTTTATCTACAGGAAGTTGAGGCCGACTGGCTGTCATGTGAGCCGTGCTTCCCTGGACCGCCGGCCGGTGCCCCCCCCCCCCGACAGAAACCCCAGCAGGACGCCTGCAGACGCTTCCCATCAGCTCCGATGCTTCAACACGACCGCAGTCGTCACACGTGTTCAATTCTTCTTCTGTGGTTTCGCTCTAAAAAACCTTCATGGCTCGTTTTCTCTGTCTGGTTTCTGAACATCTACCGATCCAGTTTACACACATGTCCTTCCCATGCCCCCCCCCCCCACACGACTCGAGCCAATCAGCTTGTTCTAATGAGACACGCCCTGATCAGCTGACTGGACACACAGGCCGCCGCCGCCCCATGTGAGTCGCCCCGTGATTTATTTCCATTCTGTGGCCTGGAGGCTGTGGGACTGGGGGTGGGACTGGGGGGTGGCAGTGTGTGTCTTAAAGCGGGGGGGGGGGTGCAAACATTTCCAGCAAACACTCGTGTGTGACTGACCTGATGGATCTCTGGGGCGGGGCACCGGCTGGCGAGGGGCCGGCAGTCGTCTCGGGGCCTGCAGCTGTTGTCACACCAGCCACAGAGGTGGCCCCGGTCCTCACGGCCCCAGCACTGGGAGCAGTCCCCGCTCCCCACCCTGCAGTTGTACACCTCCACTAGGGGAGGATGGGGAGGGAGAGGCCATTATTACCACAACGGAGCATTCCTCAAGCGTGTTTTTCCTCGTCTGGTCTGCACGTGGAGCCGCTTCACATTTCTCCTAAAAACCTGCGGTGAACCCAACCTGTTCCAGGTAAACAGCAACGATGCATTCAGGCTCTAAGGACAGATCGGGGGAAAAGAGAACCGGTGGAGGAAACAAAAGACAAGCAGAACCAGAACAATCCCATGTTTCTTTCTCTTCGTGACGTGGCGTGTGCATCCGCACATGCATTCCACCTGCATGCGTGTGATAAAGGCGTGTCTTTTTTAAAACATTTGATGAGTCGGTGTGTTATGACAGGACCTATCCTGTCTGTTAACGGCGCAGAGGGTTTGGCGGGGGGCAACACATCTGGGGAGAGGATAGGCTGGGATTGGCCGGTAGCGGCGCTGCAGACGACACGCCAAGCTGAACAACATACAGCACATCTACGTCTCGTCACGTGACCGTCGTCAGGTCGGATCGGTCACAATATGAAGGTATTGTTAACACTTAAAAATTGCAGCTCTTCCCATCCTGTGGTCATTATGTATAATTAGACGGCAGCAGAATATGATATTATAGTAAATTACTGGTTATCAATTTAACTCACATAAGAATTACTGTGATCAGGTGAAAGGCGCTCTAACTCTGTTTGTCCCTCTCCCTGATTTTCCTTTCCCCTCTGTGGGATTAATTAAATCCACCAATCTCATCAGAAAAGATTTGCGCACACGTGAAGCACATTCTGGGATGTTCGGTGTCAGCTCAGCCCTGTTTGCTCTGCTTTTTGTGAGACACTAATTGCACGGTAGATGCAGGAGGGCCGAGTCGACACAAGCACAACGGCTCACCTCTCATTGGCTGAGGGGCGTCGACGAATACGTCCTCCCCTCGACCGCTGAAGAATCTTCTCCTCAGGTTGAGATGGTAAATCTGGCTCCTCTGATTGGTGGACAGCTGCACGGAAAGAACAGTAGAGATATAAATAAAACAGGATTGTGCGAGCTCGATGTGAACGCGTGTGAATTGTATTGTCGTTTTGCTTCCACATGCATTTACTCCCACTTCTAGAGATAATGACGGGTTCTCGCTCCACTTCTAAACAAGGGTTTGAAATAATTGCAATAAAAACAACTTACAAACCAGGTTTAAACCTAGCATGAGCGCACACACACCGAAAGTGAGTGCATAACTGCAGCAGAGTTTCACTAATCTTTTGTTCTACCTTGGACTCACTGGTTATTCCAGGTAGGTCGTTTCCTGCACTTACTGTGACTCCGCTGCACTTGACAATCGAGCTGTTCACCCACGAGGCCTCATAACGCTGCTCCGTCCCAAAGTCACACTCCAGCTCCTCTCCCTGTCATGAAAAAGCACTTATTTTAAAATCTGTGCTATTTCAACAGAAGCAAGCAAAGCAACAAACACATAATGTCGCTCTTAGAATGAGATAATCATCACTTTGGCTTCTAAAATAATAGATTTAGAGAAAGAATGTACAAGAAAAACAAAAAAAAAAGTGTTCTGTTGAACACATTTCCTTCAAAACTCTGAAATAATACCAGGAAACTGAAATAAGCCATGTAATTGTTGCTGCTCGGGAAGGATGAATTCATATTCATAAACATCTGGACTCCCACACCTCTGCAGTCATCTGGGAGTCAGGGTAATGAATATGAATTCATTTGCTAAATCTGAGCCCCCTGCATTTAAATGAGCCAAGAAATTTGAAGGTAAGACCATAAAGACGCTTTGACAGCTAAGAGCAGTGATGGATAAATACTTAAAGTAGAGGAAATCATTTGTCTATAAATATCGCTGGCTTACATTCCACTACTTTGATCGTTCTCTCCAGGAATATTTCGAGGCTATTTCTCTCTGCTGTTTGACACCAAAGAGGCTCCATTTTTATTTAATTTTTTTTTGTGGATCTGGCAGGTTCTCTTTTTTTATTATGGGAAAAACAATATAACAGACGTTGAAATGTTCCCTTGACTTATGTTCAGTCAACTGTTTATCAGTTTATATCCAAACACTTTATTTAAGGCTTGCAGAAAATAAAAAAAATGTAGGAAACTATCGTCGCTACAGATTCCATGCGAGTCAAATTGGTGAAGAAGTGCAAACGTGAGTGACACCAAATGTTTCTGCCGTGTTGACCTTCCGACCAGACGAGGGAATTATGCAAACATTTGGTATAAACTTTGATAATGAAGCCGTCGTATGAAGAGCAAACAATCACCAGGCGTTAGTGAGGAGGTATGTGACTCAATGTCTGTCACCATGGCAACAAGGAGAGGGGCTGGCGAGGCCAGCTGAGGTTATGCGTGTGACCGGCCACGCCTGGCAACCACGCAGCGCTGGAATCCCCTGGAAGATGTCTGCTGAGCAGATCGAGAAGGAAAATATGAGCCTGAAAGAACGGACCATCATCAGCGTAAAGAACGGACCATCATCAGCGTAAAGAACGGACCATCATCAGCGTAAAGAACGGACCATCATCAGCGTAAAGAACGGACCATCATCAGCGTAAAGAACGGACCATCATCAGCGTAAAGAACGGACCATCATCAGCGTAAAGAACGGACTACATCAGCGTAAAGAACGGACCATCATCAGTGTAAAGAACGGACCATCATCAGCGTAAAGAACGGACCATCATCAGTGTAAAGAACAAACTACATCAGCGTAAAGAACGGACCATCATCAGCGTAAAGAACGGACTACAGCAGCATAAAGAACAGACCATCATCAGTGTAAAGAACGGACCATCATCAGCGTAAAGAACGGACCATCATCAGCGTAAAGAACGAACTACATCAGCGTAAAGAACGGACCATCATCAGCGTAAAGAACGGACCATCATCAGCGTAAAGAACGAACTACATCAGCGTAAAGAACGGACCATCATCAGCGTAAAGAACAAACTACATCAGCGTAAAGAACGGACCATCATCAGCGTAAAGAACGGACCATCATCAGCGTAAAGAACGAACTACATCAGCGTAAAGAACGGACCATCATCAGCGTAGAGACAACGGCTCGTTTCTCTTCTTCATTTGTCAGATTTTTGCTCGTTCAACAACCCACAAATCGCAGCGCGTGAATATCCGTCTGTGTTGAACCCAGCTGGAAGCGAACACGCCATATGCTTCTGCTTTAGCACAATCATTTTCCCAACATGCACTTGGATTGAGCCCAAGCCCTGCAGGTCGTCTGTCGTACCTCCTGAATGTTGATGAGGGATAGGGTGAAGTCCTGGGCCGCTCCTGAGGGGGATGGAGGAACCTCCGAGGCCACCAGGCCGGGGCAGGACGCTGGGTTCTGAGGCGGGGTGGGGTGGGGGTGCAGAGACAGGAAGTGACAGAGTTAAAGAAAACAATGGAACCTCCTGCACACATCCGCAAAAACCCCAAAATACCTGTCCTGTTTATCTGGAGGGGGGAGGAAATGAGGGGGTCGAGTCTCGCTCGGAGGGAAACAACAATAGGTTCAAATAGAGAGACGATGAGAGATTAGAAAAACAGACCAACACCAGGATGAACTCAGGGAAACCCCCCCACCCCGTCTCCTCATGACCCACATTATAAACACGTCCTCAAATAATATAAACTCACTCAAAATC
>NC_090777.1:29660000-29667500 GCF_040054535.1 Antennarius striatus | reverse complement strand
CCTGTGAGTCAGAGCGCCAGAGGAACCATGTGTCAGCGTTGGGTTAGAAGTAGGTGAGGTGTCCTGACATCTAGTTCTCGTGGTGAATGACTGAGTTACGTTCCATCACAGGTAATCTGGGTTAACGACGGGTTTGGACTCACGACGTCTTGGGGTGTATCGCTCCGGTCCTCTCGCAGTCGTAGATGATGAAGCTCCCAGATACCACAGATGTGCCGTTCACTTTTATCGCCACAGAAACAGTCCGATGATCTGGACAAACAAAGGCGTATAAATAACACGTGTCAAACACCGCGATGGTATCGCTGTCATAACACCAACACCACCGCCAGACGCCCCGGTGCCACCGCGGCCGGGCGGCGTTTTGGGAGATGAAAAGGGAAATTGCATTTGTTCTAACAACACGACATCTTTTATATAAATCAGAGTGTAACTACACAGACCTCACCGGGACGTGAAAAAAGTAGAACCTCGACATACGAGCTGTTTGAGAAACGAGACGTCAAACTGTCATTATTTTTGTTTGACATACGAGCGAAAATCCGAGATACGAGTCGTGTTTCAGGACACCACTGCTAGTCGGCGGATGGATACGACATCAGTGAGACCGGATCTCGTTCTTTACCACTTGTTGGCGGATGGATACGACATCAGTGAGACCGGATCTCGTTGTGGTTGGTGGAGTAAAGACATAACTCCGGTGTTGTCCTGCCTTTTGTATGTCTTTTCATTCTTTATCATTGTTTACGTAACTTATATATAATTAATTCTACACAGGTGAAGTCTGAATGTCTATTGGTTGATAAAATTAGGTTTTTTTCCTCATATTTTAGGGGGTTTGGTTTTTTTTTTACATGGCTGGAATGGATTAAAATGATTTTACTTATTTTAAACCATTAAATACTTTTTGACGTACGAGCTCAGTCACAGACGGGATTGAACTCGTATTTGGAGGTACTCCTTTATGTGGATGCCTGCTCTCAGTCTCACCTGTTCCAGGGAGGATGGGGTGGTAGTTTTCCTTGGGGAGGAGGGGACACGTCTGGATCTGAGCGGGACCGTAATCCAGGTGCACTGTGGCGGCAGTGGAAACACCCGGCCCGTATTCACACTCCACCCGGGAGCCAATCAGATCGGGAACGGTGCCATTAATCAGAATGCCAACATCCTACGACAGAGCCAGATATAGGAGCATGAATATGGATAATTATTCTCCAGCACACACACACACACACACACACACAAACACACACACACACACACACACACACACACACACACACACACACAGATGACATTGAAGTGTCGTTAGCCGTTAGCCTTTACGGAGCTCTACTTTAAATTTGTTCTGAAGTTCATGGAGATAAAAAGAGAAAGTGAAGCGTGATGTAGAAGCAGATGGCGTGGTGTTACATTCACATCTCCATCAGACACGTGATGAACATGACAGATGTATGATGTGAAACATAGCACCTCTCAGACAAGACTGGATTTCAGCTAAATGATTTCAATGTGAGAGAAAATCTGAGGAGGGGGGGGGCAAAAACCGTTAAAGAGGGAGGGAGAGTGAGATGAAGCGGCCCACAAACATGTGCTAACACGTCTTAAAAATCTGTCCATTGTTTAGCGGAATTGATCATTTCCTGTCTGCGGACCGACATCCTGCCTGCTGCTTCCTGTTTGCTGGGACAACCTTGAGCTCAGCTTCCTGTGGCTGTGAAGGAAGAGCCAGCAGCGGGTAGGTCTACTGCAGGCCAACTGACCTACATTATAAATAAATATCAGCAATTACTGAGCCAATTAATAACCTGTCGTCTCTCAGCCTCATCCAATTATAAAGCTGTAATTAAAGGTGAAATGCATTCAGAGAGAGTCAGATAATGATCGTGTTGTGATTGTGCGTCGGTCACACGATGTACCGACAGACACAAACCAGTGAGAACAACAGTTTACGTGTCGCACCACCAGTGACAGACCCACCAGAACGCATCACCCGGCCAGCATTGATTAAAATCAGACCGCTGCCGTCGTGTCACACTTGTTATTCGACAGTTCCTGCGAGACTTGAATCCATAAATTACAAGATGTAATTGAAGTGGAGAAGATAGATCTGGACATGTCGTGGAAGTGAAGACGTTTGTCTGCTCAGACGTGTGTTTCGGGCGTGGTGGGAAATGATTTGTGTCTCTTGTTAGTTGTAAAATATTCCCCTGAAAGTGAGGCGTAAATACAACATGTGGTTTATTCTAAATGTCAAAGTTTCCTCTGAACACAAGAAATGACTTCAATTTTGTAATGAGAGAAGATTCACACCGACAGACACCAACATCCGCTCTGAAGGCAGCAGCAAACCAGAAAAGACAAATAAAAGAACCACCAAACGCTGTTTTGTTTTGCACAAAAACTCTTGGATGTGTTTTGCCGCCGTCACACTGATGCTAGAATTGTTTTCCAGGAGCGGTTCTCGCGGTTTTCTTGCATCTGTTTTGTTTGATGAAGGTGTTCTTCAACGGTACCCTTGAAGACAAACCCCGTTTGGTAACCCTGGTGATGTTCCTGACACTGTTGTCGCTTCTAGAACCGAGCTCAACACCCGGTTAGAATTAATAAATAGAACTGATTTGGAATACGACAACACTTGTCAATGTGGGAGACCACCAGACCCATTAGAGCGTCTCAGAGACGCCGCTGTACATCATTCAAAGTCAACCGTTCAGCAGCCGGACGCAGCTCTGCTCCTTGAGCTCTTCAACAAACCAAGCAGAACTAATTCATCTGAGAACCAAAGTGTTTTTCTGTCTGTCATGAATAAATCAGATGTTAAATAAATCCAACGTCAGTTAGAGCCCAGTGTAGAGGATGTCGTCAGATTCACGGTAACAATCAAATATAACATATAGAAAATAATAGTTACAGATATCTTCTCAGTCACTTGAAGCTGAGGATCCTTGTGATTTTACTACGTAACAAAGTTAGTTCCTTGATGCTCCCACGTGTACAACACCCTCACTGAACCATCACCATATAAAATCTCTGTGTTCCTGCTCTACACACCAGACCACTGACCCCCCATTGAGCTCCGAGGTACGAGCTGCTCGACAGACAAGTTACTGAGATACGAGTCGTGGCTCTGTCCATTCAAATTCCAGATAAGAGTAAAGACGTAACTCGTGTGTTCTCGAGACTTGTGTTTCTTTCATTATTTTCTTTATCATTATTTACGTAACATATATAATTAATTATACACAAGTGAAGTCTGCGTGTCTATTGGTTGATAAAAATCTGTTTATTGTTTCATAATTTTGGGGGTTTGGAACTTTTTTTAAGGCTGGAACAGATTAAAATGATTTTAATTATTTTAAATAATTAAAATGTAAAAAAAGATACCAGTCTAACGGATTAAACTCATATCTGGAGGTTTGACTGTATTATGAAGACATCACGATTGATTTTTTTTTGACCACATGGTAAAACGTCCCGTCACAAACACATGAAGCTGAGATGAATTTGCATTGAAGGAGCTGATCTCACCTTTATGTCTGCAGAGATGCTGATTTCTGGGGGGGTGAGGGTCATGGAGGGACATTGCTGGGGGCCGTCGCTGATGCCGATCCAGGACCGCGGCAGCAGCGCCTGACCACACTCCTTCTGGATGGTGCATCTGGAAATAAAATGACAGTTATCATATTTACGGTCACACGTTTAGGGTCTGATTACATTACAGGACAAAGAGACGGGAATATTTGATTTTCTGCAGTGAATATGTCACGAGAAATTTATGACATGACAAAAACTAACAATAAATCCAGATGCTTGCGTGGATTCACATTCATCAAGGTCATCACTGGAGCAAATGGAGTTCTATTTACCCCTCATCCGAGAGGCTTCCTGACTGGTGGGGGGATTCAGACGGAGAGCTTTGCCGACATTTGGTGCAACTTGACCAAAATCATACATAATAGACACATAATTGATTATCAGCTACAGCTAATATCCAATCAATCAGAATGGCTTTTGAAATCGGAGCCTTAGAATAAACATGTGGAGCTCTGTAAGGACAAACTTTTGCGCTCCCATTTCTCTGGAGGAGTTGACAAATTCTCTCCAGCGGGTTTCACGGTCTGCTGGCCACAGATTTATGAGGTGCTCTCGTCTCCTAACGCCACATTCACAACTCAGCTGTCAGTTTGTCTGGATGAACTGGAGAGACTACTTGACTCTAGGTCACGCCTGCTGCTATGGAAACCGTCTGACAAGACACCAAGATCAGGGGCCAGGTACTTATAGTGGAATAAAATGCAGAAAAAGGCAGTGTATTTTATCCCTAGTAATACATTTATCTCTTATTTGTATGGATTTGCATGTAAAGAATGAGCCCAAATGTGGGAATCATGAATGTCAAGGACAGGAGACGAGTGGGGGGGGGGGCGTTCAAAAGGCAAGGTGACCCCCCACTCTGTCTTGTGTGTCTCTAATGAACTCCACTGGCCACTGGCGGAGTTTATCCGACAGGAGGACAGAGTGACCTCCGAGAGAGGAGAAACCAAAGAGAGGCGGCTTCGCAGCATCCCAGTCTGCCAGATAATGAGTTTGGCACATCCCAGCTCCCTCTCACACTTCTGTCGTTGTTTGAAAATAAAAGTGTGTGTCTGTGTGTCCACACGCCTCTAAGCGTAAGTACAGTATTTGTTCCCAGAGAGTGAAAGTCCACATTCAGCCCCATTGGCACCGAGGGACCGACAGGGGCCGTGAATCCAGCTGCTGAACCCGGCTAAAAATAGAACAGAGTGGCTCTGAAGCCACAGAAAAATCCCCTTGACACACACACACACACACACACACACACACACACACACACACACACACACACACACACACACACACACACACACACACACACACACACACACACACACACACACAAACATCCTGAACAACCTCACTAACTCAAACACGACCTCGGCCTTACAACTAGTGGAACGCAGCAGAAACGTTCGACCCGTTTCAGTATTGATTCTGAAATTCCTCCCTCTGGGTTTTGCCTGAAACTTTTTGTCACAGCTGCTGCCAACAT
This sequence comes from Antennarius striatus, assembly GCF_040054535.1. Classification (NCBI taxonomy): domain Eukaryota; kingdom Metazoa; phylum Chordata; class Actinopteri; order Lophiiformes; family Antennariidae; genus Antennarius; species Antennarius striatus. Next base: position 29,662,426 of record NC_090777.1, on the reverse strand, counting down.
GAAGACCTGAGCAGATAAAAAAACATCAATTCCTTCATATATCATTTTGAAGATATTGAATAGACTTTCTTGTTTCTCTTCCGAGAATAAATTTGAACAACTTTAGTGTTCACTGGAGATCTTAAGCAACATTCCATCCATACAGTTACCATAGAAACACATCATAAACATGAGAAAATCTACTCAAAATATGAATGAACACAGGTACAGATGGCTGCATTTCAAATAAAGTCCATCAACATACAAATATTAATCATAGCTTTGTCTAGAAAACCATTTCATTCACCAAACACGCATCATGTTGAACTTTTGCTGCACCAACAGGTTCTTTCCCAACACGAGCATACTGATGCTACCATGTTAGCATGGACAACACCCTATATTCTTGCTCCATGTTTGTTGAATCGACAAAAATATGTTAAATTCTTTCCTGAAACAGGATGATAGCAATAAAGTAATTAATTACATCAGGAAATATCCAAACCACGCTAAGGCCTGATGAAGCTTTAGGGGCTAACGTTCAGAACTGGTCACTTTTCACTCAAACAATCCATAGTTTTTGTTTATGATCCCTACAGTAGAGAATAAAATGACATCTGTAACATTATGAAATGGACTCATATTTCCTCTTTAGGTACAAAGACTCACTGCTGCTGTCCTCCTTAATATAATAGTTTCAAAAAAAGTTGGGACATAATGTGGAATAAATACAGACTGCAGTAGTTTGAAAGTCCTTTTTAGTCTCCAGCACAAAGGTGATATTTAACTGATAAACATGTGCAAATGGTTCCTTTAATCTGGAGGGAGACAGCATTCTGTTTTTCACCCAAAGGAAAGCACAACCCTGTGTGCCGAGGATGTTACTCAGAAAACACACCTTTGTTTTGTTCTATTTTTCTTTCTCAAAAGTAGCGTGAGCAGATGAAATAGTGGAGCTAGCAGCAGGTAATAAACCTGAATGTTTGAGAAATGCAACGCTTCACTTATATAAAAAACATCACAATAACAATCAGCAACAATGATACGAACCATTGTAGCCCATTATTCATCACAAAAAGCATCAACAAACCTCCAATATATGATGCAAAAAACATAATAAGCATTAAATGAATTCAAATATATAATAATGAACACCAAATGTAATTAATTTAGTAAATATTTCCTTTACAAATCCAAATATAAAAAGTAATTCATCGACAAGTCAATGCAAGGGGCCTATTTAGTCTTTCAACGATAGAGACTACAGCTCCCATGATGCCTGGCGACAAACCAGGAAGCACAACACACAAATCAGACCCAACATTGTAAATCTGAAGAAACCAAACAATGACGGACACAAACGGGACGTTTCTTCACTTCATCAGCCAGTAAACCGTTAGAATTCCACCACAGCAACACGTGATGACGTCATCACAAACAGGAAGTAGATGCAAACAGAGCAGGAGCAGACAGGTGACATCATAGAGCAGACAGGTGACATCATAGAGCAGACAGGTGACATCATAGAGCAGACAGGTGACATCATAGAGCAGACAGGTGACATCATAGAGCAGACAGGTGACATCATAGAGCAGACAGGTGACATCATAGAGCAGACAGGTGACATCATAGAGCAGACAGGTGACATCATAGAGCAGATAAGAAACAATGAATCACAGGACTCACCACTTTACTGCAAACCTGGTCAAACCTGAGTTTAGTGAAAACTCTTCCTTATGACTGGTCAGAGGTCACATGGCCCTACTGCACACCTCCCTCTTAAAGAGACAGTACTTAATAGACTACTGAATTACCTGTAGCAATATGTAAAGAATATACAGTATATATAGTTTGTAAAGAATTAACAAACTGCACAAATAACAAAGATGTTTCTGATCCACGACTCACACCAAACGACACAGAATCTATAGATACAGCAGCAAACTGAGTCAACTGGAACCTGTTCTCCCAAACATATGGGCCCCATGTGGTGACAGAAGGGTGTCGGTTCTTACAGCTCTGACGCCTGACATCATGGGCATTCACTCATTTTTCTTTTCAGTTCATTCAATCATTCCATCTTGGTTTTGTTTGTTCCTCCAGACGCTCAGAATGTGTTCATATGATCGAATGCAGATGGTGAAATCCTCAAATTCCTTGTAATTGCGTGTTCACTGTTGGAGTGTTTTCACACCGTGATGAACTTCTCTCCGTCTCAGTCTCCTTTTATGCCTTGTTCACGTTGAGCTAAAATACGGTTTGACTCTTTATCTGTGGAAGAGTCCATTCATGTGTTTTTAAACTGTTTTCCAGTCTTTTTTTCTACATGCTCAAACTTTGTTGACACGTTCTTCGCATAAAATTCAGAAAAATCATTGACTAAACAACATTGAGGAGATGCAGCTTAACACAATCATCAAAATTGGATTACAAAACTACAATATTTT